>NW_025940379.1:531301-532786 GCF_000764305.2 Hyalella azteca
GCCTAGCTCCTTATCGTACCCGGTGGAAGTCTAGTAGCTACTTCAAACTATCGTCAGTCATGAAAAGATCCGGTCAAATAAAACTATATTAGATCATCTATGAACAAGTCACGAAAAGGAAAAGAATCGGCGACAGGCCACATAAGGCCTACATTTCAGCGCCGACATCATTATGTTATGTTATGTTATGCTGCCAACAGCTGCTTGCGTTGTTGAGAAAATAAGTCAGGTTTAGGACTGAGGAGGCAGCTAGCCGGAAGTTGTTCTGTAGGCAGAATGAAACGAAATCAAAATAAGAAGGCTTTAATTTGAATGGTTGTTGCTGAGTCGCGGCTGTTGCGCGCTTTACGCTGTTGACATGCTAATGAGATAAAATGATTTGGTGGTAATTTTTAGGGTGCACGACCACGGAATAACTAACGCCTTAGTGACTGGATTCATAACTCAAGAAATAAAAACCTGAGCATTATTGTTTATTGAGGGTCACATTCCAGGTCTTATATAGAGCGAACGAACATTACATAATCATAACTGAAGAGTTCCCGCAAGCAAAGGAAGATGTCTTTATGACTTTGGCCTTGACTGAACCAAATGTTGGTTATGATTGGCTTGGCATCACTAGCGCCTTAGTGGTCGCTCAGGGTGCCGCGAGGAAGGTGCAGTGAAGAGACGATGCGACCTAAAATAGTCTCAAAAAGAAGCATGCAAGGAATTACTTTACCCTGAAACATATTTTGTATGCGATTGGGTTGAAGGCTTATTGTGTCAGAAGATCCTCTCAGCCTGATCTCTGTAAAGGACCCTGAAACATACAGTGCATGATCATTATATTAATCAACCATAGGTCTTCGTGAAGTGGACCCGGTAGAGGTTATTGAACATAACTATTGAGACTATTCTCTAGCCCTAATTTCCTGTAACTTATTATCTGTACGTCTTATTAACACGTTTTTCGTAACTTAGCTTCGCGTTTGTTTGTGGATTTGTTTGTTGTTAACATTGACAACGAAAATTAGCCCACTTCTGATTGCTCTAGAGATCTGAAATCCGGCATGCAGGCTATTTTCGCCTAACAATTTCAGATACAATCTGTAAAAACTAGCAATTAGAGACCTAAATTAGCTTAATTGAGTAAAGTATATATATATATTATCTATATAGTATAACGTGCGGGCGCTGACGTTATAGACGAGCAGGCGCTGACGCTGCGTATCATCGATACGTACGTCAAGTCATACTTAATCAAGTCTTGATCGTTTTTCTTGTGGGCTAAAAAGTAGAAATAAAATACTTAAAAAACTTTAAAAACACGTTTTTCTTGTGGACCAAAAAGTAGAAAATAAATTATGGCTCGCCCCAAAAAACGTGTGTCGGGCTGTACGTTCACCATAAAATTTCCAAAATTCGTGTGTTGTGTGCTTTTCGCTTTAATCATAAATCTGCCCGACACACGTTTTTTGGGGCGAGCCACAATTTATTTTCTAC